>NC_134692.1:91058060-91103060 GCF_050947455.1 Rhinoderma darwinii | reverse complement strand
TTAATCAATAAAGAATATGTACCTCAAAATGGTGCTATTAAAAAATACAACTTGTCCCGCAAAAAACAAGACCTTATACAGATATGTCGACACTAAAATAAAAAAAGTTATAGCTCTTGGAATGTGACGATGGAAAACGTAAAAAATGGCTTGGTCATTAACCCCTTCCCGATATCCGCCGTACATGTACGGCGCTGTTGGGAGGTGCTTCCCACAAAGCGCCGTCTAGGTACTGCACAACGGGAAACGGTCATCGGTGCTAATTGCACCGTGACAAAGTAAAGATGGCTGCTGTCCATGACAGCAGGCCATCTCTACTACTAGCTCAGGGTGCCGTTTTGGCCCCCCCGCATCGGCGATCGCTGCTATTGGCCAGTCAATTCTGACCGGCCAATAGCAGGTATTTGTTAAAACTGCGCCCTGGAGTCACAGGGCACAGTTAGACAGTGGCGATTGGTGCTGTCTAAGACAACGCCCATCGCCAACGTCACCTAGGGAGGTGGCAGTGATGCCACCTCCAGGAGCGATCTGATTGGTCGGTCTGTAATGACCGACCAATCAGTGCACCAGGCAGTGTGGTGAACATCGACACTGCTCTGCACGCCGCCATTCCAGTTTGAGGCAGCGTGCAGAGCGGTTGAGTGTCTGCTGCGGATTTTCTGGAATTTGTAGTGCGTCCTGCACTAGTGTGTAAAAAATAAGAAAGTCCTTTTGCTGCTTCTGATCAGACAGATTTTTTTGGCCCTGTCCCTGTCCTTGGGCCTATCCCTGTCCCAATCCACCCCCAATCTACCCCACCCCACCCCTGTCCGAGTCCTGTGCCCACTGAGCGCTGATCAGTGACCACCATCACTGATCAGCATCTGTGCTCCATTTTTGGCACAGGTTTTTTTTTTAATTTGCACCATCTCCCTGTGTGCGCCCTGCGGCCACGAAGTGCTAGTTAGTGACCGCCATCACTGATCAGCATCCGTGGTTTTTCTTTGTGCCTTTTTTTCACCCACACCAATAACCTGTGTAGGTCCTGTGACCGCTGAGCGCTGATAAGTGACCGCCCTCACTGATCGGCATTTGTGCTCAACTTTTGGTCCAGGAATTTTTTATTTTTGTCATTTTTTTCCAATTATAAATTTGCACCATCTGTGTGCACCCTGCGGCTACAGACTGCTGATTAGTTATCAGCATCTGTGGTAATTTGTTGACGCAGGCGTTTCGTTTTTATTTTTCACCCGCACCATAGTGTGCGTCCTGCGCTGCGTGCTGATCAGTGACGCACATCACTGATCAGCATATTTTCTGGCGCAGGTTTTTTTCTAATACAATATAAAATATAATAGTAGTTAGGTGTAGCTAGTAGGTAGGGCGTTAGGGTAGCATACGCCAGCGTTAGAAACGTTCATTTAGTTTTAGACCTAGATAGATATATCTAGCAACTTTTTTCTGCAGTTTTAGTAGAAATTTACCGTAGTTCAGTTAGACTACAGTTTTTTTTTTAGTAATAGATAGCGTCAGTTACTGATGGACGTTCAGTTTTTTTTTACGGACATTTGTCCAGTAAATTTTTAGAACCTAGTTTTGCTGTAGCAAGTTAGACTACAGGTTTTTTTTAGTAATAGATAGCGTCAGTTACTGACGGACGTTCAGTTGTTTTCTTCTAACTGACGATCGTACAGTAAATTCTATTCTTTTTTTTTCCTTTTCTTCTCTTTCTTATCTTCTCATTTCTGTTCACTATACACGTGTAAAAACACCACACATACACACACCCCCCTATGTAAAAATAAAAGTTGATTACACGTATAAAAACACTACACGACCTGTGATAAATCAAAATGTCTCAATCGTCCAGAAGGATGTATTCAGTCGATGAGGCATACGCCATCATTGCCTCTGACACTGAGTTGGCCAGCGAGGGAGAGGAGGAAAATGCCCCACTCCTTTTAGTTTCCTCCTCTTCCTCCTCCTCCAGTGATGAGGAACCCCCCCCCCCCCCAAAGGCGACCCAGGAGAGCAGCTGAGCCAACACCAATTATTGATCCCGTGTGGACTCCACTCCCTGAAAATTATGAGCCTCAAATTCCTGATTTTATAGGCAGCTCAGGAATTCAGTTTGATACTGAAGGCCTCACAGAAATTGACTTTTTCAAGGTCTTTTTCTCTGAGGAGTTTGTTAATTTAATGGTGGCCCTGACTAATCTGTACGCCCAACAATTTTTAACCAGAAACCCCACTTCATCATTTGTTAGGTGGACCCCAGTAGATGCAGCGGAGATGATGACATTTTGGGGCCTTGTGCTGCATATTGAACTAGTGAGGAAGCCAGAGGTTAGGCAATACTGGAGTGCGGATATTTTGTACAACACCCCAATTTACCGCATGGCCATGACCCGGACTCGCTTTGAAGCCATTTTAAAATTCTTGCATTATAATGATAATGCACAGTGCACGCCCCAGGACGACCCCATATTTGACCGTCTTTTTAAAATCAGGCCACTCATTGATCATTTCCCCACCAAGTTTTCACAAGTGTACACCCCCGATAAATATATTTCCATAGAAGAGTCCCTCGTTCATTTTAAGGGGAGGCTTAAATTCCGCCAATACCTGCCCAATAAGAGGGCAAGGTATGGAATTAAATTGTACAAACTGTGTGAGAGTACATCTGGGTATAGACACAGGTTTAGGGTTTACGAAGGGAAGGACTCTTATTGAACCCCAGAATGCCCCCCTGTCCTGGTAGTTAGTGGGAAAATAGTGTGGGATTTGATGCACCCATTGCTGGACAAGGGTTATCACCTTTATGTGGATAATTTCTATACCAGCATCCCACTATTTAAATGCCTTTCTGCCAGAAGTACTGTAGCATGCGGTACTGTGCGCAAAAATCAGAGGGGCCTCCCTAAAACACTGCTTAGCCAAAGCCTCAGAAGTGGTGAGAGCAGGGAACTATGCAGCGAGAACATGCTGTTCGTCAAATATAAGGACAAGAGGGATGTCCTTATATTGACCACAATTGATGGCAGCGGCAGCACCCCTGTCCCTGAACGAGGTACCACCACAGTGACCCAGAAGCCAAATTGCATCCTGGGCTACAATAAGTACATGGGCGGGGGTTGATCTCTCTGACCAAGTACTGAAGCCTTAGGCTGGGTTCACACGAGCACATTAACGTCCGTAATGGACGGACGTATTTCGGCCGGAAGCACTGGACCGAACTCAGTGCAGGGAGCCGGGCTCCTAGCATCATAGTTATGTACGATGCTAGGAGTCCCTGCCTCTCTGCAGGAGAACTGTCCCGTACTGTAATCATGTTTTCAGTACGGGACAGTAGTTCCACGGAGAGGCAGGGACTCCTAGCGTAGTACATAACTACGATGCTAGGAGCACGGCTCCCTGCACTGAGTTCGGTCCGGGACTTCCGGACGAAATACGGCCGTCCATTACGGACGTTGATGTGCTCGTGTGAACCCAGCCTTATAGTGCCCTACGGAAAACAAAGACATAGTACAAAAAGCTGGCCGTGCACATTGTACAGATGGCATTATATAACACTTACGTACTATCCCGATGTGCAGGCCAGACAGGGACATTCCTTAACTTCCAAGAGGTGGTGATCAAGGCACTTCTATTTGGGAACCAGGCAGGGGAGGGCCCAAGCACATCTGCTGGTAGCGATACTCCACGTATTGTACCAGGGCAACATTTCCCCAATGAAGTGCCCCAAATTGCAAAGAAGGGAAGGACATAAAAAAGGTGCAGAGTGTGTTCCAAAAGGGGAATAAGAAAAGATACCACATACCACTGTGAAACCTGCCCCGAAAAACCAGGCCTGTGTATCAAGGACTGCTTCAAAGTGTACCATACATCCATAAATTAGTAATTTCATGATTCATTAACCCCTTTATTATGCCAAAAGCAACATTGCATCCACACACATATCCAGCTACATCCTAGTCCCAAAAGTAAAAAAGAGCTTCTGAGTCCTGCCGTGTGTCCAAACAGCCATTTATGACCACATGTGGGGTACTGTTTTACTCGGGAGAAATTGCTTTACAAATGTTGGAGTTTTTTTTCTCCTTTAGTCCTCGTGGAAATGAGAAAAAATTAGCTAAACCTACATTTTCTTTGAAAAAATGTAGATCTTCATTTTCACTGCCTACTTCCAGAAATTTCTGCAAAAAACCTGTGGGGTCAAAATGCTCACTATACCCCTACATAATTTCCTCAAGGGGTGTAGTTTCCAAAATGGGGTCACTTGTGGGGAGTTTCCACTGTTTTGACCCCTCAGGTTCGTTGCACATGTGACATGGCCTCTGATAACTAATCCTGCTAAATTTGAGCTCCAAATGGCGCTCTCTCTCTTCTGAGCCCTGCCGTGTGTCCAAACAGCCGTTTATGACCACATGTGGGGTATTCTTTTACTCGGGAGAAATTGCTTTAAAAATTTGGTGGAGCTTTTTCTCTTTTAGTCATCGTGGAATTGAGAAAAAATTAGCTAAACCTGCATTTTCTTTGAAAAAAATGTAGATTTTCATTTTCACGGCCTACTTTCAATTGTTTCTGCAAAAAATCTGTGGGGTCAAAATGCTCACTATACCCCTAGATAATTTCCTCAATGGGTGTAGTTTCCAAAATAGTGCCACTTGTGGGGGGGTTTCCACTGTTTTGGCACCGCAAGAGCCCTGCATACTTGACATGGTGCCTAAGATAAATTTTCTAAAAAAAAGGAGGCCCCAAAATCCACTAGGTTCTCCTTTACTTCTGAGGCCTGTGCTTCAGTCCATAAGCACACCAGGGCCACATGTGGGATATTTCCTAAATCTGCAGAACCTGGGCAACAAATATTGAGTTGCGTTTCTCTGGTAAAACCTTCTGTGTTACCAAAAAAATGGATTAAAAAAGAATTTCTGCAAAAAAAAAATGAAATTTGTAAATTTCACCTCTACTTTGCTTTAATTCCTGTGAAACGTCTAAAGGGTTGATAAACTTTCCAAATGCTGTTTTGAATACTTTGAGGGGTGCAGTTTTTAAAATGGGGTGACTTGGAGGGGGTTTGTATTGTGTAGGCCCCTCAAAACCACTTCAGAACTGAACTGGCCCCTGTAAAAATAGCCTTTTGAAATTTTCTTGAAAATGTGAGAAATTGCTGCTAAAGTTCTAAGCCTTGTAACGTCCTAGAAAAATAAAAGGATGTTCAAAAAACGATGGCAATCTAAAGTAGACATATGGAGGATGTTCGTTAGCAACAATTTTGTCTGTTATAACTGCCTGTCTTACAAGTAGATACATTTAAATTGAGAAAAAAGCAAATTTTTGCATTTTTTCGGTAAATTTTGGTGTTTTTCACAATTAAATATTGAATGTATCGAGCAAATTTTGCCAGTAACATAAAGTCCAATGTGTCACGAGAAAACAATCTCAGAATCGCTTGGATAGATAAAAGCATTCCGACTGAGGCTCTGTCATGAAGGTCAAAAGTGCCCAAAGAGGGAAGGGCTTAAGGTTTAAAATAGGCTGGTCATTATGTTAGTGTCTTCATCATACTGGAGGGGTGAGATAATGTGATTGATAGAAGATAAGCGACGGTTTCCCTATTTATGGCGGTATCACAATAGTAACCACATTGGCCTCTCACCTTATTAATGAATTGCTGCGAGGCCTCCCGTCCTGAACAGCTGGTACTGCCATCAGGGGCCCGTCCAGAATGATGAAAAATAGGGGCCCGTTGCTTCTGAGCAACTTTACACATTTCATTGGGGGCCCTAGCGTTAGTCACTTGGAGAAAGGAACGGACCCTGCAATGTAATAGGGCCCGTTCCTTACTCTGAAGTAACTAGCGCTGGGGCCCTCTGAGGACTTACAGTAGGGGAAGAAGCAGCATGTAGAAGCTCCGTGTGGAGATCCCGCCCCCCGCCAGCTCCATATCTACACCACGGACTGGACCTCCAGGCTGGTGAGTGTCCCCCTCTTTCCATCCCGCTTCCCATTCCTCCTGATCCCACTTCATTATATATAACTTGATTATATAAAGTATGTTAAAATGGTTTCCCTAGCGTAATCGCGGAAAAAATGGCGCAGTTTCTCAGCGGTTTTAAAAAATTGCAGCAAAACCGCGTTATTTGTGCCGCGATTATGAAAATTGCATTAAAAAAGGGTACAAAACATGGTAAAACAGTGCTGTTAGGCTATAGTCAAAGTGCGGTAAAATCACGTTTTTGCTGCCATTTTGCAAAACAATGTGATTTGACTGCACTGTGTAAATAGACTAAGGCCTTATTCAGACAGCCGTGCTCGGTCCGTTTTATATGGACCGCGTATCGGCCATATTTCCCAGACCGACCACAGTTCAGGGAGCCGGGCTCCTAGCAACATAGTTATGTATGACGCCAGGTGTCCCTGTCTCTGTCCCGTACTGTAATCATGTTTTCAGTACGGGACTGGGGACAATATTCCTGCCGAGAGACAGGGACTCCTAGCGTCATAGATAACTATGTTGCTAGGAGCTTGGCTCCCTGAACTCTGGTCGTTCCGGGAAATACTGCCGATATACGGTCCATATAAAACGGACCGAACACAGACGTTTCAACAAGGCCACTTCAGAAGTGGCGGATTTGTCTCCTATTTCTTGTGCGGATTGCGCACTGAAAATTCACTACAAATGTTCACGAACGTGTGCGAAACGGCCGTATTTCACTGCCAATTTGCACCGGTATGGGACCCATTCTCACGGATCCCTCACAGTCTTGAGTCTATTAAGGGATCTGTAAAAACAGACATAAATGGGACATGTACTATTTTTTTACGGCCCCTAACACAGTACATGTAAATAGCCCCATCGAAATACATGCAACCATGTGACGGCCGTTAAAACAACGGCCGTCACGCTGACATTTAACACGTTCGTCTGAATAAGCCATAACTCATTTTCAAAACCCCATTCACATGCAGCAGAAAAAATTAGAACGTGCTGTTGATTATTAAATCAGCAGTATGCCTATTATGTTGCAGAATTGGAACGTACTTTACCCTTTAGGGTATGTTCACACAGCAAACAAAAAACGGCCATAAAATACGGAGCTTTTCAAGGGAAAACAGCCCCTGATTTTCAGCCGATTTTTATGCATCAAGCATTTTTTGATGCGTTCTTTACAGCCGTTTTTGAAGCGGTTTTTCTATTGAGACAATGAAAAACCGCTCCAAAAACGGTTCAAGACGGGACATGCACTTGTTTTTTACGGGGTGTTTTTTTACGCGCTGTTTTCACAAGCGCCAGCGTAAAAAAAATGCCCCGTTGGAACGAAACACCTTTTTTCCCATTGAAATATATCGGCAAATGTTTGGGGGCATCCAGCCTCCGTATTTTTAGCAGTTTTTCGGGCTGTTTACCGCTGAAAATAGGCAGTGTGAACATACCCTTACAATGCAAAGGGTTGCTGCAAATCCCTAGCAAAATCTGCAAGGCTACACGCACACGTTGAGGAATTTGGTGCAGAAAATCTGCATCAAAACCGCAGGTAAAGCTGCAGGTAAAATCCGCACCTAAGGACTTGTCCACACACAAAGGAATTGCTGCAGAAAATTTGTGCAGCAATTCCATTGAAAGTAGCAGACGTTCCGCTGCAGAAAAAAAACACAATATTTCCTGCATTTTTTACTGCAGAAAATGGTGCGTAATTTGCTCCATTTTTCACAATGTTGGGGGATGGTGAAATCTCCTTTGAAAAACGCAGCAACTCAGTCCACTTTCCGCAGCAGGAATTGACATGCTGAGGTCTGAAAAATACGCACCACAGGTCAATTTCTGGTCGGAATGTGTGGATGAGATTTGTTACATTGCACCCACTTTGCTGCTACTGTATTTTGCTACGTATTTTCGATCCGCAATTCCGGACTGGAAAAAACGCAGCACTTCTGCAACGTGTGGACAAGCCCTAATAGTGCATTCTTAGGAGCAGGTTTTATGCTGCGGACTTGTTAATTTAGTTTTTTTTTTTTTAAACTGGTCAGATACAATTTGCAAGCGGAAACGCAAAATAAATGGACATGCTGCAGATTTTAAAATACGCACCGCAGGTCAATTTATATGAAGAATAAATCCGCAACGTGTAGATGAGATTTCTTGAGCTCTCATGTACTTTGCTGGTTCTGTATTACACTGCAGATCTGCCGCACGAATATACATGCGGCAAATTTGCACGTAATATGCATCGTGTGCACTTGGCCTAACAGAGTTTTTTTAAACTCATCCTAAGGCCCCGTTCACACGTGTTGGATTTGATACGGATTTCAAAGACAATCTGCATCCCATGCATATGAGGTTTCCGCAACCCAGTTCACATGCAACGAAAATTTTTCCACGTGTATATTTGTCCGCACCATGAAAAGAAATCCACCACAGCAATAAGAAGCATGCTACTTATTTTGCACGGAAAAGCCGAGGATAAGCCCCTTTTGAATGACAATGGGACTAATTCTCGTGCGGATCTGCTACACGCTTATGGCACATCTGCTGCAGAAATCCAAGGGAAGCCTCAGATTTTTGCTGCGTAAAAACACATTAGACTTTAATGGCAACGTAAGAAAGTTAGTGGACTTTGCTATTCCATCCTGAGAGATTCCGCAAAAAAACGTATACCGCTCCTGACATTAGTATGTGGACTGACGTCAGGAGCTTCCCAATGCCGGAGTCCCCAGACAGAGCATCACAACTGCTCTACCCGTGGACTTTGTCCCTGGGAAAGCTGACATCACTGTCCATATATGTAAAGTGACGTCAGGGGATTCTCCAGGGTCGGTCGTTGCCGTCTCTCTGGCCGTGGACTCAGGCTTTGCAAAGCCAGAGTCCCGAGGCAGAGCGCTAGTAGAATCTCTGCCCGGGGACCCCAGCCCTGGGAAAGCTCCTGACAACACTGTCCATTTATGGACAGTGACTTCAGGATTTTCCACAGGGCCATTCCCCGGGTGACGTATCCCACATTATGCCATACAGTGGGATAGGTTTTGGCTAAATAGAACAAAATCCAGAGCATTACCTGGTCACTGCCTGCTCCATAGTTTCATTCACTGTAATTGACATCAGCACCTAAATCAGTTAATGCGTATGACCTACAAACGTGAGAGCCACACTTTCCATTGCCCAACCCGGTTATGGAAGGGGGGGGGGGCCAGAAATTCCTCATGGCGGCCCTGGTCCTGAATAGTGGATGTATGTAACATATAGGGTAAGGACACACAGCGGGGATACGCTGCATAAGAGTACACAGCGTATCAGCCATGGGAGCCGCAGGGAATTTCAACAGAAAAACTGCACCGAATTGTGGTGCAGTTTTTAGTTTGGAATCTCCACTGGGGAAATAATGCTAGAAAAAAAACAAAAAAAAAACTTTTCGGATTCGCGATCTTTGCAGGTGGAATTGCAGCTTTTCCATTGCAAAAATCACAACATTTGCCTATTTATTGCGAGTTTTACCCCCCCCCCCCCCATTAAATTCAATGGAAAAAACCCAAAACAGACAAGCAGCGAATCCGCAGAATAAAGGGACAGACTGCGGATTAAAAAAACGTACCGCAGGTCAATTCATGAAACGTTTTTTCAGCATATTTGTTCACATTTCATCCACTCTGCTGCTACTGTAATACGCAAATAAAATAAAATCAACAGTGTTTACGCTGAGGGTATGTTCCCACGCTAAAGTAAAATCGGCTGTAAAATACGGATGTTTTTAAGGGAAAACGGCCTCTGATTTTCAGCTGCTTTTTAAGCATCAAACGTTTTTTGATGCGTTTTTTTTGGAGCTGTTTTTTTATTGACAATGAAAAACTGCTCCAAAAACGACTCAAGTGACATGCACTTTTTTTTTCCCACAAAGCGTTTTTTTACTACAGGGTGTAATCAGGGGAGTAGCTAGGGGGGGCAGGGGGGCAGGCGGGGCATGTGCCCCAGGCGCAACTTAGAGGGGGCGCCAGCACCAACCCCTCCTGCACTATAATTGTACCTGCGTCTATAGGACACAGGCACAATTAGAACCAATGAATGGCCGGGTACGTTCCGTGCCCGGCCATCAATGGCGGATTATCATGGTACATTCTGGTTTTGTCGCGATTTAGCCACCACTCGCTGTAAAAACTGCATTGTGTATGTCCTGCAAAAGGACCTTTAGACATAAGGTCACATGACCTCATCTCTGAAGTTATTACTACTGTTTGACCGCAGGACTTCAGCAGCAGCAGCGACTCCACAGAGAAGACTGACTATGTAAGTATAAGGGGATTGATTTGTTTAATGGGTCTGTATTTAGGGGGTCTGGTCTGGGGTCTGTATCAGTTTAAGGGATTTAGGGTGTGTAGATTTAGGGGTCTGTGTTAGTTTAAGTGGTCTGGGTCGGTATTTAGGGGGTCTGCTTTAGTTTGAGGTCTGGGTCGCTATTTAGGGGGTCTGTTTTAGTTTGAGGTCTGGGGTCTGTATTAGTTTATAGGGTCTATTTAGGGTGTCTGTTCTAGGGTCTATTAGGTTAGGGGTCTGTATTTAGGGGTTTGGTCTGGGGTCTCTATTAGAATAGGGGGTCTTGTCTGGGGTCTGTATTAAGGGAGTCAGGTCTGGGGTCCGTATTTAGGGGTCCGGTCTGAGGTCTGTATTTATTCAGGGTGCTTGTGATGGGGTCCGTATTTGTTTATGGGGTCTGGTCTGGGGACTGCAATAGTTTAGGTCTGGGGTCTGTATGTATTTTATAATCTAGTCTGTGGTCCAATTTTATTAGTCTGAGTAAAAGGGGTTGTCCAGGCACGTGGATAGGTCATCAGTATAAAAAACGTTCTGTGCCCTCACCACCCCTTTAATGTATGGTCCTGGGCCTTGGTGTCTAAATTTGTGTGTTTCTATAGGGGCTGGAAATGGCTGCAAAAGTGATGGGCAAAGATGTCTCATCAGGAGAAGTCGCCATAACGCTCTGCGTCAGATGAAGAAAAGAAAACTGCTCCCGTTAGAGAAGACGTCACTGGATCTATAGGGGATCTCCTCTCCTGACATGTCTGTTGCAGGTAATCCTTGTATTCTACATATCTCTGTGTAGGAGTCTGTCAGAATCACTATATACTTCAGTACATTAGTAGTGCAATAGAATCATGCAAGCGATGCAACGATTGTTGGGTCAAGTCCCCTAAGGGGATTAATGTAAAACAAAAAGGTTTATTTTTATGTACACAAAGTTATAAAAATGAAATAAAATTACCCTCTAAAGCAGGGGTTTCAAGCACGCGGCCCGCATGTGGCCCCTGACGCTGTCATCTGCGGCCCGTGGGACACAGAGCCGCAAGTGCAGGCTCTGCTCCGTGATTTTGTGGAATTTCCAGACATCGCTGTCCACATGTCTGGGGCTTCCCCAGAGCCGGAGACTCGCGCAGAGCGCTAGTATAGCCTCTGCTCTGGGACTCTGTGGAATTCCCTGATATTGCTGTCCATATATGGACAGCGATGTCTGGGGCTTCCCCAGAGCTGGAGTCCCGGGCAAAACACTAGTATAGGCTCTGCTCCGGGACTCTGGGGAAGCCTCTGACATCGCTGTCCATACATCAAGAGTCCCAGTGATGTCAGGAGCACAGCTGGAGTCCCAGGAAGAGCCTACTTGCGCTCTGCCTGGGACTCCAGCTCTGGGGTTGCCCCTGACATTCATGTCCATATATGGACAGTGATGTCAGGAGCAGAGCTGGAATCCCAGGTAGAGTGCTAGAAGCGGCTCTGATCCAGGACTACAGCCCTGGGCAAACCCCTGATATCACTGTACACATACTAGTGCTCTGCTCAAGAACACCGGCTCTGGGGTTGCCCCTGATATCACATTCAGGAGGATCCCCTGACGTCACTGTGTCTGGACAGTGACATCAGGGGTTCCAACAGCAGAGAAATCCCTGCGGTAGGGGGGGGGGGGGGTAACGGACAGACACTGTGGCAGCGTCTGCCGGGGGGGGGGGCGACGGACACTGTGGCAGCGTCTGCCGGGGGGGGGGGCGATGGACACTGTGGCGTCTGCCGGGGGGGGTGACGGACACTGTGGCACCGTCTGCCGGGGGGGGGGGGGCGACGGACACTGTGGCAGCGTCTGCCGGGGGGGGCGACGGACACTGTGGCAGCGTCTGCCGGGGGGGGCGACGGACACTGTGGCAGCGTCTGCCGGGGGGGGGGGGGCGACGGACACTGTGGCAGCGTCTGCCGGGGGGGGGGGGCGACGGACACTGTGGCAGCGTCTACCGGGGGGGGCGATGGACACTGTGGCACCGTCTGCCGGGGGGGGGGGCGACGGACACTGTGGCAGCGTCTGCCGGGGGGGGCGACGGACACTGTGGCAGCGTCTGCCGGGGGGGCGACGGACACTGTGGAAGCGTCTGCCGGGGGGGGGGGGGGGCGACGGACACTGTGGCAGCGTCTGCCGGGGGGGGCGACGGACACTGTGGCAGCGTCTACCGGGGGGGGCGACGGACACTGTGGCAGCGTCTACCGGGGGGGGCGACGGACACTGTGGCAGCGTCTGCCGGGGGGGGGGGCGACGGACACTGTGGCAGCGTCTACCGGGGGGGGGCGACGGACACTGTGGCAGCGTCTGCCGGGGGGGGGGCGACGGACACTGTGGCAGCGTCTGCCGGGGGGGGCGACGGACACTGTGGCAGCGTCTGCCGGGGGGGGGGGCGACGGACACTGTGGCAGCGTCTGCCGGGGGGGGGGCACTGGCAGCGTCTGCCGGGGGGGGGGGCACTGGCAGCGTCTGCCGGGGGGGGGGGCGACTGACACTGTGGCAGCGTCTGCCGGGGGGGACGGACACTGGCAGCGTCTGCCGGGGGGGGACGGCCACTGGCAGCGTCTGCCGGGGGGGGACGGACACTGGCAGCGTCTGCCGGGGGGGGACGGACACTGGCAGCGTCTGCCGGGGGGGGGGCACTGGCAGCGTCTGCCGGGGGGGGACGGACACTGGCAGCGTCTGCCGGGGGGGGACGGACACTGGCAGCGTCTGCCGGGGGGGGACGGACACTGGCAGCGTCTGCCGGGGGGGGACGGACACTGGCAGCGTCTGCCGGGGGGGGACGGACACTGTGGCAGCGTCTGCTGGGGGAGGGGGGACGGACACTGGCAGCATTTACAGGAGTGGGTGTGTGGCATTATCTACAAAGGGCACTGTGGCATGAGCTACAAAGGGCACTGTGGCATGAGCTACAAAGGGCACTGTGGCATGATCTACAAAGGGCACTGTGGCATGATCTACAAAGGGCACTGTGGCATGATCTACAAAGGGCACTGTGGCATGATCTACAAAGGGCACTGTGGCATGATCTACAAAGGGCACTGTGGCATGATCTACAAAGGGCACTGCGGCATTATCTACAGAGGGACTACGCAATCTTGACGTGTGTCTGCCAAACGCTGCCAATTGAGCCGCCGGACTGCATTTAGCGACACAAACTGGAAAACGGAATTGTTGAAGTAAGCACGTGGACAAATATCTCACATTTTAAACCTAGAGGTATTATTATAGTAATGTAGTAGTATAGTAATGTAGTATTTTTTTTTTATATTTCACATTTTTTATTTTCAAGAAAGAAATGGGGATACAGAAGAAGAAAATGGGTGACATGGGTACAGAAAAAGCCCATAAGGGCCAATCATTTCAACCTTTATTTCAACAACGAGAAAATATGCAATCAAGGTCCTCTCAGCCTAGTACCCTCAATACACCTACCAGCATTAGTATAGCAAGACCGGTATATCAACATTACACCCTCGTCCGCCCCTCCCACACCCACATCTCAGTCAATTCTTGGTAACAATTGATCCAAATAGGGAAGTTAACGAAGGGTAGACAGGGTAAAAGGACAAAAGGAAGGGAAGGGGGGGTATAGGGAAAAACTAAAGAGGGAGAAGGGAAGATGTTCTCCCCTCACTCTCCCCCCCACAGCACTCCGCCGACCAGAGAGAACTCAAGAACTCCCTGGTTCTCCATTAATCAGTTCACCCATGGCCCTCTTGTATCTGTCCGACTTGCAGAAGTCAAACCAATAGAACCAGGTTTTCTGAAACTGCGTTGCTCGTTCGGGTGTGGAATGGAGCAACTCCTCCATTCTCTGAATTTCGTGAATGCGCTCCAGCCAATGTCTAGTCACCGGCGGCTCAGAGGATCTCCAACCCACCGGAATACAAGCCTTAGCTGCGTTCAACAAATGTCTCACTAACAGCTTCCTGTAGCGCCCCACAGGTATATCGTGGTGGTGCAGCAAAATCCATGCCGGATCATCTCCCAGCGAGATTCCTGTGATCTCCAGAATGATATCTTGAACCTCTGACCAATAAGTGCGAAGGCTCTCACAGCTCCAGAATATATGTAGAAGCGTTCCCTCTTCTCTGCCGCATCTCCAACATAAAGGAGAAACGTCCGGGAACATTTTATGTAGCACATGTGGGACTCTGTACCAACGGGATAGTATTTTAAAACTTGTTTCCTGATAGGCGTTACTAATAGACGCCTTATGTGTGCGGAGCATGATCTTTTCCCTTTGCTCTTGTGTTAGAGTAATCTGAAGATCTCTTTCCCATTTCATAATATATGGTGGGATGAAATCCTCAGCAGGAGTGAGCAGCACACAGTAAAGACTGGACAGAGCCCATCTCACATGCCCCGTTTGAGAACACAAAGTTTCAAAGGAGGATAGTGCTCGGTCATAGGAAGCCGGTGTAGGTAGTCTTGACAAGAAATGAGTCAATTGTAACGCCTGCCATTGGGGCGCGTCCGGCAGACCCTCTGGCTGGGAAAGCTCTTCTCCACGCAGCCAAGCATTGCCCCTATAAAAATGGCTTACTCTAAAATGCCCCTGCTGTACCCATATCTTAAAGGTCTGATCTGACAGACCTGGGCCAAATTCTGGGTTACCCAAAACCGGAGTGAGGGGTGATAACAGTTGCGATATACCCTCTCTACTCCGCACCTTTCTAAACACCTGTAGAGTTGGATATATGGTAGGATGATCACTAAGTGACCTCCAATGATTCACCGCCAACCAGGGTAGGCATTTCAATGGGAGGTTTGTAAAACCTTGTTCTACCGCTATCCAATCTTTAAAGGGTTCATGGCGACACCAATCCACCAATCTAGCCAAACGAATGGCATGATAATATTGCTCCACATCAGGCAGCCCAATCCCCCCATGACACTTGGCACGGACCAGGATTCCCCTCTGAAGTCTAGGGTGTTTGTTGGCCCACACAAATGAAGATATTGGTATACCGTTTTAAAAAAGGCAGAGGGTATCTTAATTGGCAGTGCCTGCAGCGAGTATAAGAGCCTAGGTAGGACATTCATCTTTATGTTGCCCACTCGTCCAAACCACGAGAAAGTTCACTTTGTCCACCGGGCCAAATCCCCCCTCAACGCCTGCAGAAGCGGTGGAAAATTAAGTTGAAATGTCCGCTCTACACAACTCGGTAGTCTGATACCCAGATATTTAATCGAGTCACCTGTCCACCTGAAAGGAAAATTGGCACCCAAAACCCTCCCTTGATCCTGTGAGATGTTTAGTCATCGCCTCCGACTTCTGAAAATTAATTTTAAAATTGGACAATGATCCATATATCCGAAATTCCTTCATAAGGTTGGGCATAGAAATATGGGGAGAGGTCACAAAAAATAATAGATCGGCATATGCGGCCATTTTCACAGATTTATCCCCCAGCCTCAAGCCTTGTACGTTAACATTACCCCTAATCTTGCATAAAAAGGGTTCTAACGCTAGAGCAAAAAGCAGAGGTGACAGTGGGCAGCCCTGTCTCGTACCGTTATGAATCTGAAAGGGAGAAGAATAGGTACCATTTACCCTCACAGAAGCCGAAGGCGAGGAGTACAAAGCACCCACCCAAGTTTGCATGTTGGGTCCCAGACCCAGAAATTCCAGAGTTCCAAACAAAAAAGGCCACCCAACTCGATCAAAGGCCTTCTCCGCGTCTGTAGATAAAACAAATCGCAGGAGTTTTCTGCGAGTTGGCCCAGTGGACAAGATTAAGAGCCTTAGTCGTGTTATCTCTCGCTTCCCTAGATGGAATGAAACCTGTTTGGTCTCTGTGGACCACGGTGGTCATCAATGGGGCCAGTCGGTTAGCCAGTATCTTGGAAAACAATTTCAGATCCACGTTGAGCAAGGATATTGGTCTGTAACTAGAACAAGAGGAGGGATCCTTTCCGTCTTTTGGAATAACCACTATAGTAGCATTTAAAGAATCTGAGGGGACCGAACTGCCCGATGATATTGCATTGAGAGCCCCCAGAAATCTGTCCGCTATTTGAGCCATAAACGTTTTATAGTAGCTCACCGTCAGTCCATCCGGACCCGGGGCTTTCCCTGGTTTGGTGTCGTGCACTGCCCTCGAAAGCTCTTCAAGGGTTATTTGGTGGTCTAATGCAGCGCAATCGTCAGAAGACAGCTGAGGGAGACCAGAAGAAGCTATGTACTCCTGGATAGCCACACTAGTGGTTGGAGAATGCGGCTCTAGCTGATAAAGAGACGAATAAAACTCCCTAAAAGAGCGTGCAATATCCCCCGGGGAAGTAACCTTCACACCCGTACTTGAAGTAATCTGAGGGACATAGGTGGATGCTCTCTGGGCCCTCAAGGCATTTGCCAGGATCTTCCCTGGCTTATTTCCACACTCATAAAATATTCTACGGCATTTAACCAGTGTGGCTTTAGCTTTTACTTCATAAAGTGACCTAAGCTCCTCCCGAAGGGACATCAAGATCCCCCTAGTCTCCTGCGTCTGACTCAGTTTGTGTTTGGTCTCTACTTCAAGAATCTTAGCTAACAAATCGCTCGTCTTTGCTACTCTCTCTCTCTCTCTCTTGAGCCTCGCCCCCCATTTAATGAAAAAACCTCTTATGTAACATTTATGAGCTTCCCATAACGTGAGCGGATTTTACACTGAACCATCATTGATAGCGAAATATTGCTCCAGCTCACTACGTATTTCAGCCTGTGCTTCCGGGTGATGAAGCAAAAACTCATTAAGTTTCCAACGGCTGTGCGCCTGGGAAGGCGGAGCAAAAGAGAGAGCGAAATGGGCGAATGATCCGATATAGGGGACGTATGAATGTCCGCCCCTATCACTTTATCAAGATGAAAATGGCTTTTGAAAAAGTAATCTATTCTGGAGAACATATCGTGAGTTGCCGAATAATAGGAGTAATCGCGAGATCCCGGGTACAGAGTCCTCCATACGTCCAACTGGTGATCATGAATCGTTTTTTTAATGGATCGGAGCTGCGAGAAAGGAAGATGCGACGCTCCTCTGGAGACGTCTAAATGTGGCTCCAATGCCACATTGAAGTCCCCTCCGACTACAATAAGGCCCTCCCCATAAGACTGGAACTGTTCCATATAGGCAGCTATAGCCCCCGATTGTCCTGAATTTGGTAGGTATAGATTGGCCAATGTGACCTTCTGTGAGAATAGCGTGCCCTTTACTAGCATAAATCTACCCTGGGGATCCGCTAGAGAATCAGTAAAGACCCATGGTACATTTTGTGCTATGAGAATGCTCACTCCTCTAGATCTAGAATCCTGAGCAACCATGATAGCAGTATGGGAAGCGTCTATTGGAGAGTTTGGGTACCTTATCCTTTCTGAAGTGTGTCTCCTGAAGGAACGCCACCTGAGTTCCAAGTCTCCATAGTTCCGCGAGGACCACTGAGCGCTTCTCGGGGGTTCTCAAACCCCTGACATTATAGGAGAGGAGCTTTACACCGGTGTTCATGGCCATCAAGTGCTGCGAGGGAGGAAAGAAAGGGGAAGACGGGAAAGAAAGCAAAAAGAAAGAAGGAGAGAAGTAGAAATAGTCAAAAAGATAGAGAAGTAGTAAATACTCTAAGGAAGTCCAAAGGATTCGAAGAGGCTCGACCGGCGAGACTCTTCGGAGGATACACCTAGGGAGAGAGTAAGTAAGGTATCTGAGGAAGTGGAGACCACCTCCCGTGTAATTTGCGGAAAGTACAACCAGCAACAAACAAAACCCCCCCCTAGGAGGTCAACCTAATTCAACTAACTAACACCTGTAAGTGAAGCCGTGGCGAGATTCTATGTCAACAGCTGCATAGACTACCCCTTACCATAAGTCCCCCTATGGGGGTAACCAACATTCAAGAAATGACCCCAACCGTTTTCGGTCAATCCATGAGAACCGGTCAGTAGACACTTAAGGCCATTTCTTCCCCCTAAAACCCCCTGCCCGTCAGTCCCATCATCTGCAACAGAAAGTTAGGTCCTAAATTCCTCCCCAGACAGTCTCCCGTGCTCCCCAGCCTTCGTACTGAGATGTCTATGGTCGCCGCTTCTCATGTATACATTGAGATAACTTACAGTTCTATTCCCTTCATAACAGCAGATTTAAACATTCTTGTCAGCTGAAGCCAGTCTAAGTTATAATCTACGGGCAATTAATCACCCTTCAGCTATCAAAAGATCCCTCCAGTATTACCCCCTGAAATATAACTGGCAATCACTCAAGAGCACTTCTCAGGAAAGACTCTCATAGCTACTCAACAATACCAGTGCAACATTACACCACCTCTCCGCTTCTTGCTGGAACTACACATATAACCTTCTCAGAGATTTGATGTCGAAGAACTGTATGACAACATTCTGCAATACATGTGTACATATGTTTCGGAGCCATCAACAGATCTGACCCCCAGCCCCAAGTAACACTTGCTATTAACGTTGAGTCCCATTTATGGCTGGAGTTGCCTCGCCGGTCTGATGCGCTGCAGTCTGGGTTGAGGTGGATCCATCGGGTGGTTTCTTCCACGTCGCGATGGCCGGTAATCCAGGGATGCAGAAAGCCAGTCCGGAATGGCGCTCTGTGGAACATCCAGAAAAACAAAAAGCGCGGGCAAATCTTGTGGAGAGTGAATGGTAAACATCGAGCCCTGCTTTTTGACAATAAGGTGAAACGGAAATCCCCACATATATGTCGCTTCAGCATCTCTGATTATGTCCAGCAACGGACGTAGAACACGTCTCATATGCAATGTACGAGCCGATGGATCAGGCAGAATGTGAATCTCAGCACCTCGAAACTTCACATGACCCAAGTTACGCATTTTACGCATTAAGGTGGTGTCTTTAACGGTAAAGTAATGGATTCTGCAGACAATATCTCGAGGTCTCCCCGGGTCTTGTGACACCGGCCCCAATGCTCTGTGCACTCTGTCCAGTTCAATATGATTGTCCAGGGGCTCCTCCAAAATGCCATTAAACATCTCCGTCACCAGGGCCCGGATATTATTTCCCTCTTTATCTTCTGGCAGTCCCCTGTTCCGCACATTATTGCGCCTGTTCCTATTCTCTAAATCGTCATGCTCCAAGGCCATAGATTGCATTAGTGACTGTTGAGAGCGGATTTGGTTCTCCAGCCTGTCTAATCTATCTCCATGTGAAGCGGTCTGCTGTTCTATGGCCGATACACGGGCGCACATTTGTTCCACTGTGCAGTTCACCTCTTCCAGACATGTGCGTTGCATTTTTTCCATCCTGCCTAACATATTGTCAAAGAAACTCTGGGATGGTAGATGCTTAAGGGCCTCAGATAGATCAAGTCTCGTCAATGGCGTCTCAGATAAGAACGGGGAGACAGGACTAGATGACCATGCAGCTTCAACAAGGGAGCTCTCTGTATCTTGTCTACTGGCTGGGGTGTCCAGGGGAGGCCGCACTGGGGTAGACGCACCTGTGGTAGTACTGGGACGAGGCTGTAGGTTCACAGCCGGCCGTTGTGGAGTCACGCTGTGAGCAGCGGTCGCCATGATGGATTCCTCCTGCCTCTGAAGTGCGCGGTCTCAAGAAGCGGGACAGCGAGGATGCCGGCGTAACCTTATCCAATGGCTTGAGATTCTTCCCCCGGGGCATATCTCAATATACCGGAGTATTGTGAGTCGCTGGTGTAGATAATGGCACGATATTAGTCACGGTCGGCAGGAGCTCCCGAGAACACGTCGGTCTTCCTCACATGCCGAGACCACGCCCATAGTAATGTAGTATTATTAGGATAGTAATATAGTGTTATAGTAGTTCAAATAACTAATTGATTGACAATAATTTTGTATTGTATCAAATTTGAAAGTAATGCGGCCCGTCAACTTCCCATTTTTTCTATATGCTGCCCACGTACCCGGCCGAGTTTGAGACCCCTGGGATAGACAGTGAGAACAGTATACAGGGAATATAGGACATACGATGAGGCTAGTATAAAGGGAAAAAAGGACATACAGTGAGGACAGTATACTGGGAATATAGTGAGGACTGTATACAGGGAATGTAGGACATACGATGAGGCTAGTATAAAGGGAAAAAAGGACATACAGTGAGGACAGTATACTGGGAATATAGTGAGGACTGTATACAGGGAATGTAGGACATACGATGAGGCTAGTATACAGGGAATATAGGTCATACAGTGAGGACAGTATACAAGGCATATAGGACATTAAATGAGCACAATATACTGGGAGTATAATACATATAGTGAGGACAGTATAAAGGAAATAAAGGATATACAGTGAGGACAGTATACAGGGAATATAGGACATACAGTGAGGACAATATGGGACATACAGTGAGGAAAGTATACAGGGAATATAGGACAGTGAGGACAGGATACTGGGAATTTAGTACATATAGTGAGGACGGTATACAGGGAATATAAGACACAGTGAGAACAATATATGGAGAATATAAGACACAGTGAGGACAATATACTGGGAAAAAGTACATCGCGTGAGGACAGTATACAGGGAATATAGGACATACAGTGGGGGCAATATACAGGGCATATAGTACATACATTAAGGACAATACACAGGGACTATAGTACCTATAGTGAGTACAGTATACAGGGAATTTAGGACATACAGTGAGGACAATATACATGGAATATAGGACATACAGTGAGGAAAATATACAGATAATATAGGACATATAGTGAGGACTGTATACAGGGAATGTAGGACAGACAGCGAGAACAGTATACAAGAAATATAGGACATACGATGAGGCTAGTATACAGGGAATATAGGACATACAGTGAGGACAGTATACATATAGGACAATATACAGGGCATATAGTACATATAGTGATGACATTATACTGGGAATATAGTACCTATAGTGAGGACAGTATACAGGGAATTTAGGACATACAGTGAGGACAATATACATGGAATCTAGGACATACAGTGAGGAAAACATACAGGGAATATAGGACAGATTTAGGACAGTATACTGGGAATATAGTGAGGACAGTATACTGGGAATATAGTACATATATAGTGAGGACAGAATGCAGAAAATACAGGACATACAATGAGGCTAGTATACAGGGAATATAGTACATGTAGTGAGGACAGTATACAGGGAATATAGAACATACAGTGAGGACAGGATACTGCGAATTTACTACATATAGTGAGGACAGTATACAGGGAATATAGTACAGGGTGGGCCATTTATATGGATACACCTAAATAAAATGGGAATGGTTGGTGATATTAATTTTTTGTTTGTGGCACATTAGTATATGGGAGGGGGGAAACTTTTCAAGCTTAGTGTTGACCATGGCGGCCATTTTTAAGTCGGCCATTTTGTACCTAACTTTAATTTTTTCAGTAGGAAGAGGGTCATGGGACACATCAAACTTATCGAGAATTTCACAAGAAAAACAATGGTGTGCTTGGTTTTAACGTTACCCTCTTCTCCCACTCTTCACACACTGATAGCAATACCGCAGAAGAAATGCTAGCACAGGCTTCCAGTATCCGTAGTTTCAGTTGCATACAGTGAGGACAGTATTATGTTTTATTTTGTTTCAGCTAATGGTCAGAGAAAAGAATGTACTTAGAAACTCCTTTATCGGAGAGGAAGACGGCCTGCAGGGGACTAGATCACGAGAAGTCACATTTTACTGTGTTTCCAACGAATAACAGTCTAGAAAAGTCTAAGTCCCCATCACATCACGTTTTTAGCCTCCACTTAATGTATATGCCAGGAACAGCTCCCGAAATATACGAAGAAAACAGACAGTGACAGATACTAAACAGTGGCATCTGCCAAGCATAGACTACAATAGCGTACGTTAAATGTATGCGTCATTATCTCTCATGAACCCTTTCAAGACATATACGTTAAACGGATGCCATAATAGCCTATAGGTGAGGGATGCCACTGTTAGGCATCTGTCACAGGCATCTGACTCCCATCGACGGATCAATTTAACATATACGTCATGAAAATCTATTGTAAATCCTATGACGTATACATGAAACGGAGGCCTGTGACATATGCTATATAGTGGTATACGTCACCTATAGTCTCCCATGCTTAAAAACATATACCACGCATTGTACATTTCTTGAGGGATTTCGTTGTATGGAATAGCGTATACCAGCCTGACTTAGGCCAAAAGGAATTTTTTTTTACCTCTGTCGGCCTAGTGGAGACCTATGGACACTTTACTGTGTAGATTGGGACAGCTCAACTAAACGTTGGGCTAAAAAGTGATCAATATGTCAAAATCTGTCAATTACAATATATGTAAAGGGGTAAAAGGGGTCTTTGGAAGAAAAAACCAAAATGAACATATTTTGGATTATGTTAAAAAGCACCTGTCACTAAAATAATCCTTTTCTATGTCTTTGGAGAAATCACTTTAGAACCATATGATAAATATCTCCTGTACTATGTGACTGTGATAGCCTTCTAGTAACTTACACCACAGCTGTCCTGAATTTTATCTATTTATCTAAACAAAATGGTTTATAATGAACATTTATAAGGGGGTTCCACCCATGTTCTGACCTCTTTTTAAGCAGCTGATTGACCAATCAGATTCAGCATAGTATATCAGATGACATGATCAACCAGAGCCCTTACTGAAGCTCCAGCCTTTAGACTCATTCAGACACAAACCAATACTTCAGACTCGTTCGCCACAAAATCAAAGTTACTGAAAAAGAGACTAAAAAAATGAAAAGATATCTTTTACTTGAATGTCCAGAAAAGGATATATCATGAGCCAATACTGATTACACCAAAAAAAATTTGATGGCAGTTATAAGTGCTGTGCACAGCTGATAGCGTACGGGATATTCATCTGAAATGGGGGTTCCTGTTTGGGTAAAGTACCAGGGAGCTGTAAATAATATTGAATTTTTGATTGGCGCCCTTGGGTCGGTGTGGGCGGCTGAAGTTAATGGTGGTGGAGACCAGTTGAATTGAAGAAGTAAGTTTAACAGAGGTGAATGAAAAGGTTTACACCTTCAATGATTCCTTTTTCCTTTGACTACATTTGAATAATAAAGAATATGCTTGATATCTACTGCTCCTGCCGCCGCCGCTCCCTCCGGTCCGTCCGCTCCAAGTGCTTGCATTAGAACACAAGTCGCGACCGGAAGTAGTAATCTTACTGTCCGGCCGCGGCTTCCGGTCCAGAAGAAAATGGCGCCGGACGTCGCTCGGCCGAAGACCTTCAATTTGGACTGTGTGGGAGCGGCGCATGCGCCGTTACCACACAGACGGCGTACAGCATAGTGAATGGAACGGGTCCCGTTCGCATTCACTATGGGGCTGTATGTGCCGTATTCCATGTCTGTAAGTGTCGTTAATCGACACAGAGATGATAAAAAAAATGGCAGCCCCCATAGACAAGAAAAAGTTCAAAACTAAAACAAAACACACAAATAAATAAACATTTTTTTAAATAAAACACTAAAAGCAAATTGATATAAAAAAAAAAAATGTTCACGACACCCTTCCTTTAAGGGGGAGTCACACACAGTTTTTTGACAAGTTTTTTGGCGTTTAAACCGCGCCACAAAACGCGCCAAAAAACGTCTGAAAATTCCTCCCTTTGATTTCAATGGGAGGCGGAGGCGTCTTTTTCCCGTGAGCAGTAAAACCGGCTCGCGGGAGAAACAAGGGACATTCCCTATCTTCGGGCGATTACGCCTCTGACCTCCCATTGACATCAATGGGAGGCAGAGAAAGAATATTTCACATGGTTTTATGCCCGCGACACTCAATAGCCGCGGGCGAAAAATGCAGCAAAAATCTGCGTGCAGGTAGAGGAAAATCTGCCTCAAACTTCCAAACGGAATTTTGAGGTAGATATTCCTCCTGCAAAAAAACTCAGGGTGAACCCAGCCTTAGTGAGATTTTGTTACTTTGGCGCGCAATGTTACAACAGTTCAGATGGCAGAAAGACATTTGTGATGTTTTAGTCGGGTAAGATGCTGTGACATTTTTTGTGATGTCACAGCAGCTCAGCTGACAAACACATATGTTACGTTATAGATGTTTACCTGACAGGAAGATATTTGTGCTGTGACAGTAGCTTACCTAACTAAAACCCACGTGTGATGTCACAGCAGCTCATATAATTGAAAGTTGCTTCTGATGTCACTACAACTTGCCTTACAGGAAGATATTGGTGATGCGACGGGAGCTTACCTGACTGAAACTCACTTGTGAAGTTATAGCAGCGTACCTAACAAAAAAATATTACTGAAGTCACAATAGTTTATTTGACTGAAACCCTCTTGTGATGTCACAGTGCTTACCTGATTGACACACTGACAAATTACACTGTCATAGCAGCTATTTGCACAAGCCACTAAGGGACGATCACTACATAAGGCCTCGTGCACACTTACGCCACCGTTTTCACAGCCGCTTTTGACGGGTCTGTGAACCTGTTTTAGCTCCCGTGTGCACTCCCGTTTCCGTGCGCCGAGCATGGTACTGTCCAGGGTGACAGTACCATGCTCGGCGCGCGGAAAATACAATTTTAATGTAATAAAAAAAAAATACGTTCATACTCACATTCCTCCTATCCGGCCTCCAGCGATGACGTTCAATCCATGTCGCCGCTGCAGCCAATCACAGGCTGCCACGGCCTCTGCAGCCAATCACAGGCTGCCACGGCCTCTGCAGCCAATCACAGGCTGCCACGGCCTCTGCAGCCAATCACAGGCTGCCACGGCCTCTGCAGCCAATCACAGGCTGCCACGGCCTCTGCAGCCAATCACAGGCTGCCACGGCCTCTGCAGCCAATCACAGGCTGCCGCTTCTCAAAAGGTCGGACTGGAGGAAGAAGAGGGACTCGTCACCAAGACAACGACCGGGTACGCATGAAATGCTTTTTATTTTATTTGTAATCAGCAGCCTCTTTTCTCTATCAGTTATTGATAGAGACAAGTGGCTGCCCATTAGTGTAATATTTTTCTAATGTTTTTCTGCCCGCCCGGCAATTGCCAGGCAACGCCTCCGTCACACACGGACGGGACACGGATGCCTTCCGTGTGCCTTCTGTTTTTTTGATGGCCCCATTGACTTGCATGGGCCTCACGGTCACGGAATCCCGGACCAAAGTAGGACATGCTCTACTTTGGATCGGAATGGAGCAACGGACCGTCAAAAAAAACTGAAGTGTGCATGGCCCCATTGAAATGAATGGGTTCAGGGTGCTATCAGTGAAAAAAACGGATAGGACCCTGAAGGAAAAAACCGAAGTGTGCATGAGGCCTAAAGATGTACAATTACACCCCTTGGGTTCAAAACCAGCTATATAACACTAGCTATATAAATACATATGTAGTAAGCTCCCCCTAGTGGCTGCTCTATACACCCAGAGATATACTGTATATCACAAATCAGAAAACAGACTCCCCAGATATATTATGAAATTTATTGGCACAGAATTTTGGATCCAAAAACATAATGAAGGATGTTACCTTTAACCCCCTTAACGCTCAGTGACTTACTATTCCGTCATGGAAACCGCCCTGTTCGCGCTCCATGACGGAATAGTACGTCACGGGAGTAACGGCCATTTCGGCCGTCCTCCCGACACATGCAGGAGCTGTGACAGCTGTTGTCTTGTACAGCGGGGAACGATCGCGGTGTCCCCGCTGATTAACCCCTTAAAAGCCGTGATCACGTGTTGTCGTTTGGCTTAGCAAGCAGAGTAGCCCGCTCTATGAATTATCAAGGCGTCACAAATAGGCTTTTACCTGGCTATACACATTGCGCCTCATGACTTACACACTATCCCTCCATTTTTCACACACTTGCACCCCATTATTCATTTATTTTCATTTAGGCACTTTACTCACTACTGCCCCCTATATTTCACTTATATTACTATCACTTGCACATACACTATTTATTTATTATTTTTTACTACACATCCCAAGCACCACATGCCACTCCCCTCAAGACTAGTGGGAGTGGCCATTATTTAACTGCACCTGTTAACTCTCCATCAGCGTTTCTGACCTGTCTGTGTCCATTTGTAAGTATAGCCCTTTTCTGTGTTTTTTTTTTTCCTGGTGAGAAAATGTCTGACTATCCTTACAGACTAGACAGACGGGTTCACAGAATAGTATCCAAAGGTGGGCTTAGCCCTGGAGAAGTTGACCGGTGCCGCCTTGATCAAGTACTGAGTGGAGCTCTGACCCAGGACCCCATCGCTCAAAGATTGAGGTGCTGCGATAAAGAGAAAATTCCCCATTCCTTCCCTCAGTTACTTAAGGAAGTGCGACTAGAGGAAGTTACTTAGGCAGCCAGGGAGCAGACACCCAAGATGGTAGCTACTGTTGCTCTAAAGCCTATGCAAAATTGTCGTGAGGAGGAGCTTCTTAAAATCATAGAGAAGCAGGGGGAGCAAATTGCCCAACTCTTAAGTGCCCAGGCTAAGGAAGTGGAGTGGTTAAAACAGGTTGCTGAGGCTGTCACAGAGACATCAGCAGTCCCCGAGAAGGGCAAGTAATGATCCGCGGAGAGGTAGAGATATGAAAACAGAGGGGTGCTTTGTGTGTGAGGAGTCCAGCCACACAGCTCGCCAGTGCCCGAAGAAGTCTCTGTCTCCTCCCCATCAGAAGAATAGGCTGTCGGGAAACGGGGCCAGTAGAGTCCCATACTGGCCCCCCGTCAACATCAAAAGGCATACTCTACTGCCCCATCTACTGTTGCTCGGTTGGAACAACTTCCTGAAGGTCTAGTAGGACCAGCCCCACATGTACCAGCCTGTATCAATGATCAACCATGTACTGTGTTGTTGGATAGCGGATCTCAAGTCTCCATTTTTGAGAAATGGTACAAGAAATACCTGTCAGACGTGCCCATACAAACCCTATCAGTACTCGTGGTTTGGGAGTTGAGTGAACATAGCTACCCCTACAGAGGATATGTGTGTGTTATGCTATGGTTCCTGAAGACAGTTGCTGGAGTGGAGAAGGGGATACCCATCATCGCACTAGTCTGTCAGGAGTCTGAAGCAGACCAGAGATCTGTGCCTATTATAGTGGGGACAAATGCGAACATCTTCCGTACCCTAGCACAGTGGTGTCGAGAAAACGGGGGCAATAATTATTCACAGACCCTCACCATTTACCCAGCCTGTCTGGCTGCTTATGTGAGAAAGGAGGAGGAAAAAAAAAAAGGGAACTACGTCCTGAATGTTTCAATCCCTGTTTTGAAGATAGTGACCTGCACGAAGAAGAAAAAGGGCCACTAATAAACGGCCTGATGGAGCGTGGTGCCGCCTTCTCATTAGAAGACTGGGATATGGGCCTGGCACAAGTAGTGGAACACCGCATCCGACTGAATGATGAGAAGCCTTTCCAAGAGAGGTCCCGAAGCCTAGCTCCTGCCGATATTGAAGATGTCAGGCAGCATCTAAGAGGCCTGCTAGATACTGGAGTCATCCTAGAGTCCAACAGCCAATACGCTTCTCCCATAGTGGTTGCTCGGAAGAAAAATGGGGATATCCGGAGGTGTGTGGATTACCGCACTTTAAACAGGCGCACGGTTCCTGACCAATACACTGTGCCCAGGATTGATGAAGCTTTGGATTGCCTACAAGGCAGCAAGTGGTTTTCTGTGCTTGATGTCCGGAGTGGTTTTTACCAGATACCCATGAATAAAGAGGATCAAGAGAATAGCGTTTTCATATGCCCCATTGGGTTCTTCCAGTTCCAGAAGATGCCCCAAGGAGTTACTGGTCCTCCCGCCGCTTTCCAGTGGTGCATGGATAAGGTGATGGGAGACCTGAATTTCAGGGGAAGTACTGGTCTACCTAGATGACTTGATCGTGTTTGGGCAAACCATAGAAGAGCCCAACCAGAGATTGTTCAAGATACTGGATCGGCTGAAGAAGGCTGGGCTCAAGTTGTCCCTCGACAAGTGTCGGTTCTGCCAGAAGACTGAATTATGTGGGACACATTGTCAGCAGGGAAGGGACCTCTATAGACCCAGCCAAAGTGGAAGCTGTAGTCAAATGGCCCAAGCCCACCAAATTGGGGGAGCTCCGATCTTTTCTAGGATTCTGTGGGTACTACAGAAGATTTGTACCACAGTACTCGAAGATTACAAAGCCTCTGACTGCCCTCACCCAGGGGTATCCTCCTCCTAGAGGGACAACTCACTCCAAGAAGCCAGCTAAGCAGGCCTTCTTCAAGGTTAATGGGCTGTTTGGAGAAAGATGGACACCTGCATGTGATGAGGCATTTGAAAAGCTGAAGTGCTGCCTAACACAGTCTCCAGTGTTGGCCTATGCGGACCCCAGCAAGCCATACGTGCTGCATGTGGATGCTTCCCTTGAGGGGCTCAGAGCAGTCCTGTATCAGGATCATGGTGGTTCTCTGCGACCAGTCTATTACATCAATCGAGGATTTGCTCAGAGTGAGCGCAACTACCCAGCACACAAGCTTGAAGTTGGCAGCGGTGGACAAGCTGCATGACTACCTTTATGGGGTACAATTTGAAGTTCACACCGACAACAATCCGCTGACCTATGTGAGGACCACAGTCAAGCTTGATGCAACTGGGCATCGGTGGCTTGCAGCGCTGGCAGTGTACGACTTCAGCTTGAAATGCCGTCCAGGCACCAACATTGATGCTGACGCCCTATCCCGTCTGCCCAGGCTGCTGCTGTATGACGACGAAGAGACCTGGATAGAGGTTCCTGCCCCAGAGGTAAAAGCCATGTGTCGCAGACACCAAGCCAAAACTTTTCCTTTACGGGGCTGCGCCCATTTCTTAGGGGTTTCAGAGGAGGCCATTGCACCCTTGTTTTGCCAGTTGACTAAGGTGAATACGGAGTCCCTGCCTCAATTAACCAGAAGCCAAGTAGAGAAGACCCAACAGGAAGATCCTTCTGTGGGAGTGGTCCGGTGGTAAGTGAAAAGGGGCTGGAGACCTGAGAGGAACGCTCTGAAAACAGAAGAGTCCATCTTGCTTGCTCGCCAGTCAGAGTTTCTAGTAGTAAGAAATGGACTGCTGTATCGAGAGGCCAAACAGCAAAATGGAGAGGTGATAAAACAGCTGCTGCTACCTTGCCAGTTTAGGGAGATGGTCATGAAGGCTTTGCATGATGACCACGGGCATCTTGGCATTAAAAAGACAACTGGTCCTTTTGCAGACAGATTCTACTGGCCAAGAATGGAAGCAGCCATTGAGGGGTACTGCAAGTCATGTGCACGGTGTGTTCTGAGAAAGACTTTGCCTACTCGATCAACCCCTCTCGTTAACATCACAAGTGACGGTCCACTGAAGCTAGTGTGCATCGATTTCCTCTACATTGAGCCTGACGAGGGCAATGTCAGTAACGTCCTAGTGGTCACTGACCACTTCACCCGTTATGCGCAAGCCTACTCTACCAAAAGATCAGCGAGCGGTCACCGTGGCAAACATATTGTGGGAGAAGTACTTTGTACATTATGGGCTGCCAGCCCGCATCCATACTGACCAAGGAAGAGACTTTGAGAGTCGGCTGATCAAGTAGCTGTGTGAGACCTGTGGGATCAAGAAATCTAGAATCACACCTTTCCACCCCCAAGGGGATCCTCAACCAGAGAGATTCATCCGTACCCTTCTCAACATGTTGGGCACCTTGAACCCCAAGCAGAAAGGAAGCTGGAGCCGACACTTAAAGAGGCTCTGTCACCAGATTTTGCAGCCCCTATCTGCTATTGCAGCAGATCGGCGCTGCAATGTAGATTACAGTAACGTTTTTATTTTTAAAAAACGAGCGTTTTTGGCCAAGTTATGACCATTTTCGTATTTATGCAAATGAGGCTTGCAAAAGTACAACTGGGCGTGTATTATGTGCGCACATCGGGGCGTGTTTACTACTATTACTAGCTGGGCGTTGTGTATAGAAGTGTCATCCACTTCTCTTCACAACGCCCAGCTTCTGGCAGTGCAGCACTGTGACGTCACTCACAGGTCCTGCATCGTGTCGGCACCAGAGGCTACACTTGATTCTGCAGCAGCATCAGCATTTGCAGGTAAGTAGCTACATCGACTTACCTGCAAACGCCGATGCTGCTGCAGAATCATCTGTAGCCTCTGGTGCCGACACGATGCAGGACCTGTGAGTGACGTCACAGTGCTGCACTGCCAGAAGCTGGGCGTTGTGAAGAGAAGTGGATGACACTTCTATACACAACGCCCAGCTAGTAAAAGTAGTAAACACGCCCCGATGTACGCACATAATACACGCCCAGTTGTACTTTTACTTTTCAACACGCCCAGTTGTACTTTTGCAAGCCTCATTTGCATAAATACGAAAATGGTCATAACTTGGCCAAAAATGCTCGTTTTTTAAAAATAAAAACGTTACTGTAATCTACATTGCAGCGCCTATCTGCTGCAATAGCAGATAGGGGTTGCAGAATCTGGTGACAGAGCCTCTTTAAGTCAGTTAGTCCATGCCTACAATTGCACCAAAAATGAGTCAACTGGGTACTCCCCCCTACTTCCTCATGTTTGGTAGGGAAGCCCAACTACCAGTGGATATTAGCTTGAGTATCACCTGACCAGTCATCGGGAAATACCTATTTGAAGTATGTGTCGCAGTTAAAGGAAGAACTGAAGGAGGCTTACAGATTGGCTGACCAGGCTTCCAGTCGATCAGGAAGGCTAAACAAAAAACGGTTATGACTGCAGAGTCCGAGAGCAAGTTCTGCAGCCTGGAGATAGGGTCCTCATTCAACAGCTGGGCATTCATGGAAAGCACAAGCTTGCTGATCGGTGGCGTCCAGAACCCTATGTGGTGATAGAAAAGCTGCCTGGTGTTCCAGCCTACAGAGTGAAGAATGAGAATGGAAGTAGGACCATCAAGACCTATCATCGCCAGCATCTGTTGCCTGTAGGACAAAATATTTGATTGCAACAGCCACAAGCAAATGGAGCCAAGACGCCAACCCGGCCTCCTAGAAAAAGTGGCCGCAATCGACGAGGGATCAGCCCAGTGCTTCCCCCTGAAGGAAGTGATAGTGAATCCAGTGATGAATGGGGTCCAGACTACAGATGGGTAAGCAACCGAGCCTTATCATCAAAGATGGTACAGATCGGTTGCTTGATGTGAAAAACCAGGAAGAATCCAGTCTAGCAGCCAGCATGCCGTGTCCCCAGTCGGGGGAGAATTTAGAAGATAGAGTCACCAGGTGACGAAGTAACCATCATGGAACCCGAGCCTGAAAGTCAAGAGCTAGGGGTCGAGGAGGGGGCTCCCACAGTGCACACTCGTCCCAGACGGGACACTAGGCCCCCAATCATGCTAACCTATGATAGAATGGGGCATGCTACTGAGGTACCCAGAGTATTACACCCCAATTTCATTGACATGTGGCCATATTTCCCCTCTGTGCCCATGTGGCATGGAAATGGTATGTGCGTGACTGATTGTGGTGTTGGTCAGGATGCTTTAACGCCAATTTGTATTTCAGGTGGTGAGTCTTCACTTTGTGCTCGGACACTAGCACCGACTCACCAGGGGGAGAGTGTAACACCTGCAGAGAAAACATTGTGTATAGAGGATGCTGCAGTTAATGCCAAGCAGGGACTCACATCAACAGACATTAGCACTTCTTCTGAAGTGCAGTGGACTACATGTCCCAGCAGCACTTGCTTCTCTATACCCCTGCAGCCTAGGAGAGGAGAAGGGGAGGGGAGCAGTGATTGGCTGAGCAGGGGATTGTGGGACAAAACTGAGCAGGGAGGAGAGAGAGTGGCCGTTTTTTGGAGAGAAACACTCCCTATCTCCTGACCGAGTGCACTGGGCCACACAGCACAGAGACCCAGAGACAGTCCTGACAGCCCAGCAGCTCACTGTATGAGAGGAAGAAATGCTGCAGCAGCATCCCCTCTGCAAAACAGCCTGATTCCAGGGAGGTTCCCTGCTCTGAAGCACAGGAGGATTTTGCCTGCCACTCCACTGTCGTCCCCGCGTCTGAACGCTAGGGGAATATCATGGGGGAATATCATCTTTGCTGCAAGAAGTAGTGAGTACACATTGCTGGAACTTATTGTGCTGATACTGAGGACTTCGTGAGAGAACTATTCTTGAGAGGAATTCCAGTAATTAAGTGCACCAACGGTTACAGAAAAGCGCCCCAACGTCCGCGGCAACAGGGCGCCAACGTTTGGACTGTGTTCATTGTATTACTGCAGCCATTAGTAACATTATAATGTGACAGTAACAGTATAAGTGTGTGCCGGCTATTACCAGCAGTATAAGCGTGTGCCAGCTATTACCAGCAGTATAAGCGTGTGCCAGCTATTACCAGCAGTATAAGCGTGTGCCAGCTATTACCAGCAGTATAAGCGTGTGCCAGCTATTACCAGCAGTATAAGTGTGTGCCGGCTATTACCAACAGTATAAGTGTGTGCCAGCTACTACCAGCAGTATAAGTGTGTGCCAGCTACTACCAGCAGTATAAGTGTGTGCCAGCTACTACCAGCAGTATAAGTGTGTGCCAGCTACTACCAGCAGCATAAGTGTGTGCCAGCTACTACCAGCAGCATAAGTGTGTGCCAGCTACTACCAGCAGTATAAGTGTGTGCCAGCTACTACCAGCAGTATAAGTGTGCGCCAGCTACTACCAGCAGTATAAGGGCATGCCGGCTATTACCAGCAGTATAAGTGTGGGTGAGTGATCATTATCCTGTGTGGGTCACTGATATACTGTATATGTTTGGTGAAGACAGTATCCTAACCCTCTGTTATCCCCATAACATTTCTGGGAATATTGATGTGTTGTACCAGCCAGGCCTGGCATATAGCCCATGCCCACCACTAGGAGGTCAATCACACAGAACTGCAACTATTACATCATTTGCGCTTTATTTCTTTACTTGCATCATTCTTATTCAGTTCGCCCTTGTTTACCGTTCCCTAAATAAAACGGTTGGGTAGTTTCACCATAACCGCTTGGGAGTGTGTACTGAGCTCAGGTGGGGGTTTCCAGAGTCGACCCCTGGCAGAAGAGGAAGACCCTCCTGCTTTCCCATAGAGCTTCTAGCAAGATTCGGGTGGAGGCACTGCGCCATAGTGAGGTGAGAACTACAATACACCCTGCCTACAGAGGTCGGCCCAAAGGGGTGTTACACATGCATCAGGAAAAATATTACACATTCAATAGAGACCTCGCATGCGCCAAGTTATGACACAAAGTGATATCACTAGTAGTGAAAATAGCCGGACACTGACTTGTGACTTCTGGCCAAATCACTTGAGAGGAAAAGAAAAGGAGACACGTCAACTAAACTGCGCCACACAAAGCAAAAATATTAAAACCCTGCCCACAGAAACCCTACAAAAATTAGCCTTATTTCAGGGGAGACTTTCATGGACCAGAAAGATTGTGTAACATACTGAGCTCGATAACGTCATTGTCATTACGCATAGGGAATTCCAAATCAGAAACACCTAAAAAAAAATGATGATATCTTGTTACTAGCCGGGATGTAAGGGGCATCTGGCTGCAACCTTTATCACCCCATTGATCGCTACCTTTAATTTGGTGGATCTGACGGCAAGTAGAGCGTCCTTCCTTACCCTGCCACAAATAGGGCATTTTATAGGAGTTTTTCCCATCTTAGACATTTATGGCATAAGTCAGAGCTGGACCCGCATCCTGTGGACATGCAATAAATGTTTAAGATGGAAAAACCCCTTTAAGCTGCACACTGGTCTTTAATAGATGAAACACTACTCTATGGCCGGAGGTAGACAACTGACTGTTGGAACGTTCAAACATCTTCAAGAGGATCCTCCAAGAACAGGAACTCCAGAAGAAAACTCTTCTGCAAACAGCAACCAAACCGCATCTGACCGGAGAAATCCAACTCAAAATCAATTTATTACCAGAACTGTATGAATTATTTCTATCACACCTACTTTACTGAGTCATAATACTTTCTATAGGAATTTTATCAACATTTCGGCCTCATGCACACGGCCGTGCCCATAATCACGGTCCGTGATTGTGGGCACGGCCAGCTGCCGATGGCTGCATTTTCGGGCCGTGCTCCCATACAAAGTATGGGACCACTGCTAATAAAAAAACAAAAACGTAGGACATGCTCCATAGTTCACGGCACGGTTCTACGGCAGAGACACCTATCCGTAGCGATACGGAGAGATGTCTGCGGCCAATAGAACCAGGCGGGTTCGTAATTACGGATCGTGTTACGGTCCACAATTACGAAAATATTTTTACAGTCGTGTGCATGGGGCCTTAAAGTGTTACTAAACATAGTGACATGTCAGAAGAGACCCCAAACGATTGCTAAAATGAAGCGGCAGAGTGAGCGATGTACTGCTTTGTTTCTGATAGTCTTCCCTTGAAAAGTTGAGCAAACGGTGTACAGACTCAGAGTTTCCATTTAGTCCATACTCCAGACTCCATTTAGTCCATACAACGCTCTCAGCTTTCCGTGGAAAGCCATTTAGAAACCATGCGGCACAGCACTCACCCAATTGCTTCTGCCGCTTCGTTGTAGCAGTCGGTGGGGGTCTCAGTGCTGAGACCCCCACTGATCAAAACTTCTGCTATGTCACTTTGATATGTTAAAAGTTTAGTTACACTTTATCAGCCTCACACAAGACTAAAAACATACCTTTACCCAACTGCCTCATGACAACCACAATACCTAAACGGCTCCAACGCCAGCCACAAAGTCCTATAAATCAAATTAATCAGTTTCGCATTTTTTTTCTGCCATCCATTGATTTCAATGAGGAGGCGGAAACCGCTCCAGGAAAGTGATTTAGGGCATTTTTTTGGCGCGGATTCCGTTGCGGTTTCCGTGTGAACTGACCTGTGGTTACATAGTTACATAGTTACATAGTTAGTACGGCTGAAAAAAGACACATGTCCATCAAGTTCAACCAAGGGAAGGGAAAAGGGAAGGAAAAATTTCTACACATACACATAGGAGCTAATATTTTTTTGTTCTAGGAAATTATCTAACCCTTTTTTAAAGCCATCTACTGTCGCTGCTGTGACCAGCTCCTGCGGTAGACTATTCCATAAATTCACCGTTCTTACTGTAAAGAAGCCTTGTCGCCTCTGCAGCTTGAACCTTTTTTTCTCCAGACGGAGGGAGTGCCCCCTTGTTTTTTGAGGGGGTTTTACAAGGAACAGGATTTCACCATATTTTTGTATGTGCCATTAAAATATTTATATAAGTTAATCATGTCCCCCCTTAGTCGTCTTTTTTCAAGGCTAAATAGGTTTAATTCTTTCAATCTTTCCTCATAACTTAAATTCTCCATGTCCCTTATTAGCACTGAACCCTGGGGTACACCACTTATAACCGGTGACCATTCAGAGAAGGAATCATTGACCACAACTCTCTGGATACGGTCCTTGAGCCAATTCTCAATCCAATTACAAACTATATTTTCTAAACCTATAGTCCTTAATTTACCCATTAGGCATCTATGGGGGACAGTGTCAAATGCCTTTGCAAAGTCCAAAAACACTAAATCCACAGCGGCCCCTCTGTCTAGACTTCTGCTCACCTCTTCATAAAAACAGATCAGGTTGGTTTGACAACTTCTGTCCTTAGTAAAACCGTGCTGGCTGTCACTTATAATGCTATTTATTGTCACATAATCCTGTATATAGTCCCTCAATAGCCCCTCAAACATTTTCCCCACGATGGATGTTAAGCTTACTGGTCTATAATTACCCGGGGAAGACCTAGAGCCCTTTTTGAAAATAGGCACCACATTTGCCCTGCGCCAGTCCCTTGGCACTATACCAGTCACTAGAGATTCTCTGAATATTATGAAAAGGGGGACAGAAATAACTGAACTAAGCTCTTTAAGAATTCTAGGGTGTAACCCATCTGGTCCCGGGGCCTTGTGCACATTTATTTTATTTAATTTAGCTTGGACCATCTCTACATTCATCCAATTCAGTATATCAACTGATATATTAACAGCACTGGCACCGGCTACATGAGCTGCTCCTTCTTCAGTTGTATATACAGAGCTAAAGAACCCATTTAATAACTCTGCCTTCTCTTGATCCCCTGTGATCAACTCCCCATTACCGTTATCTAGGGGTCCCACATGTTCAAGACCTTGGCTTTATTGCATTTATATGCTTGAAGAATTTTTTGGGATTTGTTTTACTATCCCTGGCCACCTGCCTTTCATTTTGTATTTTTGATAATTTTATTACATTTTTACAGATTTTATTAAGCTCTTTATATTTTACAAAGGCTACAGCTGTACCCTCAGATTTGTATTTTTTAAATGCCCTTTTTTGTCATGTATTGCCCCTTTCACAGAAGGTGTAAGCCATGTGGGGTTTAATTTGAGTCGTTTATACTTGTTACCTGTAGGAATAAATTTTGCACTATAATAACTCAAAGTAGATTTGAAAATCTCCCATTTATCATTTGTTCCATTATTTGACATTAGTTCTTCCCAGTCTATATCCTGAATTGCCGCCCTCATCCTGGGGAAATTGGCTTTCTTAAAATTAAATGTTTTTGCCCTCCCAGCCTGCGTTTGTTTTTTACAGTATAGGTAAAATGTAACTATATTATGATCACTGTTACCGAGGTTTTCACGAACATTGACATTCCCAACAAGATCTGCATTATTAGAAATGACCAGATCCAACAGAGCTTCACCTCTAGTCGGGTCTTCCACAAACTGGCCCATAAAATTTTCCTGCAACAGGTTGAGGAAATGTCTCCCCTTTGCAGTTGAAGCCGAACCATGACACCAATTAATATCCCGGAAATTAAAATCTCCCATTATCACTACAGTACCCGCCTGTGCAGCCCGCTCCATCTGTTTATATAGCTGAACTTCCATCTCCTCAGTTATATTGGGGGGTCTATAGATTACACCAAAAGTAATTTTTTCAGTGTTTACCTCCCTTTCTAGTTCCACCCACAAGGTTTCAACCTCCTCACAGTATTCACCCACTATTGTCTCTTTCACACTCGCCTTCATATCATTTCTCACATACAGACATACACCACCACCTTTCCTATTTGTCCTGTCTTTCCGAAAAAGTGTAAAACCCTGTAGATTTACAGCCCAGTCATGTGAAGAGTCCAGCCATGTTTCAGCAACACCAACTATATCTATATTTTCTTCCAGTATCAAGGCCTCCAGCTCCCCCATTTTGCTTGCTAGACTTCTGGCATTTGTGAACATACACTTTAACTTGCGTTTCAGTTTTTCACTTTTATTATCAGAAATGTGATTTGACATTAATCGGTCCTTTTTATTTACACTGATGTTTTGTAACGAAAGGATCTCCTTATCTTGTTGTCTAGTCCTCTCCCCACATTCTGTTTCTCCCCCCACCAATACAGTCTGACCCCTCTCTAACCTGGCTACCCCTTTTTTTTCTACATTGACCTCACTCCTCAGCCCTAGTTTAAATACTCCGCCACCCCAGCTAGAATTCTCTCCCCCAGCACAGCGGACCCCCTTCCATTTAGGTGCAAATCATCTGCAGAATACAGTTTGTACCCCAATGAAAAGTCAGCCCAGTGCTCTAGGAACCCAAATCCTTCTCCTCTACACCAAGACTTCAGCCATGCATTTAACTCCCTGAGCTCCCGCTGTCTTTCCTGTGATGCGCATGGCACAGGCAGTATTCCTGAGAATACTACTTTGGAGGTCCTTCCCTTCAGCTTGTAGCCTAGTTCTTTAAAATTATTCTTAAGGCTCCTCCACCTACCATTTATTCTGTCGTTGGTACCGACATGGACCACGACAGCTGGATCATCACCAGCCCCTCCCAGCAATTTGTCCACCCGTTCCACCACATGCCGAACCCTGGCACCAGGGAGACAGCAAACCATTCGGTTGAGGTGGTCTTGGCGACAAATTATTCTATCCGTCTTCCTGATTATAGAATCCCCTACGACTATCAATTGTCTTGGCTTACCTGCATTACCATCCCGCCGACTACTAGCTGGGCTGTTCTCCCGGCTGTTAGGGAGATCAGTATCCACTAGGGCTGCCATTTCTGAGACTGACACCCTCGCATCATCACCCAACTTGGCAATTTTGCCTGGAATGTCAGAAACCGGATCGGCCTTCCTTGTCTTTGACCCCTTTCTACTGCCCCTAACTACATTAACCCAGCTACTTACCTGATCCTGCTCACCCATGTCTTCACCCTCCAGTTGTAACCCACTAACTGCATGCTCTGTGAGCAGCAAGCTCCGTTCAAAATTGTCTATCCTCCTCAGTGTTGCATTCTGCTCCTCCAGATCTCCAATATGAGCTTCCAGGTGAACAACATGCTCACATCTGCCACAGAGATATTCACCCTGGAACTCCGGCTCCAGTCGTGCATACATATGGCAAACTGTGCACTGAAGAAAACCTCCAATCTTGCTGTCCATTATCCCAGTTACAAAAAAAAACAGCGAACAGGTGTTAATCAAAAAGATAAAGAAGTAGAAGAGCACTTACTTGGGCTTTAACTCCTCTTTTGAACTCCGGTTTTTGGAACTCCACTTGATATTCAAGCCACAGAGCAGGCTCTACAGAGTAGTGAGGCCTGATTTATAGCACCTGGTAGCAGCTAACCCCTCCCCCTTGCTCAGCTATTCAGCAGGAAGGAAGTTTCTACAATTTCTGGGAACTGCTGCACGAAAGGTCCTGTACGTCTACGCCGTGCTCAGCAGCTCCGCATTCACCATCTTGATTCTCTGAACTGGGAAATAGACACCTGAAAAAGAAAAAGAAGAAGGAAGTGTGATAATACATTCCTGGTAAATGCTATCGATTTCTATATAATGCCGATGTCTGTAAGAAATCCATCAAATAAGATTGAGAAAAAGCACTATGCACACCAAAGTGGAAATTCTTTTGCAGATAAATAATTTATTATATTTATAGCCAATGACAGTGTAGTGCAGAGTATGGATGGCGCATTCGTATGGCAGCTGACCGCTGTTTGGTGCCAAACAACAGCGGTCAGCCGCCATACGAATGCGCCATCCATACAGGATCATACATTGACTATTAGCCTGAGGAAGGTCATGGTATTGTCCGAAACGTCGCACTACACGGTCATTGCCTATAAATATAATAAAGTATTTATCTGCAAAAGAATTTACACTTTGGTGTGCATAGTGCTTTTTTTCCATTGGATCGGGTTGGGACCCTACTTATGCACCCACGCCTTAACCTAGTGCTATCCGAACCCTGCTAAAAACTCCATCAAATAAGATGTTATTGCAGCGTGTGATCCTACAACTACAATCTATCTGGATACTTACCAGTCACTGATACTAATCATAAATGGGGCAATTTATTAACACTGGTGTTTTATACACCAGTCTTAATAGAAAAAAATTTGAGCCCAAAGTGCGACACATTTATTAAGAGGCAAAAGCATTTTAATAAATGTGTTGCATTTTTCTGCTAGGCCGTGCAGTGAAATTGTGCAGCAATGACCACACCATGCACCATAGCACCCCTCCCACGTCTCCCATAACATAAAAAAAAAAAACACATACTCACCTCACCGCTCTTCTCCCCTTCATCTCTCATTTCAGCGCCGCTCATACATAGTCTATGCTGAGAAGCGTCAGATCCATATGTGCAGGAGCGGATTACAATGAGGGCAATGTGGGCACTTGCCCAGGTCCCAAGGCTGAAAGGGGGCCCAGTTCGCCCCGTTTTTCCTGAACTGGTTGTTAAAATTACAGCCGATTCAGAGAACCGGGGTGAAACAGGACTTCTTACCCAATTGTATCCGCGTCCTTCGGATGCAGATACAACTGATTACTATTGCACTGGCTCTTTGTCTGTGGGCAGCATTGGGGGCAATATCTACAGGGGACGCTATTTAAACTGGGCAAGATCTACAGGGGGCATTGTGACTGGCGGAATCTACAGGGGGCAGTGTGACTGGCGCTACTTAGAGGGTATTGTGACTGGCAATATTTACAGAGGGCATTGTGACAGGCGCTATCTACAGGGGGCAGGGTGACTGGCGGAATCTACAGGGGGCAGCGTGACTGGCGATATCTACAGAGGGCATTATGACAGGCGCTATCTACAGGGGGCATTGTTAGTGTTAGTGTGTGTGTGGTACTGGAGCATAGTACCATTATATTCAGGGGCATAGCGTGTGGCAGCATGAGAATTTTATCTTAGTTTATAGGTGCAGAAATGTTGGAAAAGTGAGGAGCCGAAGACATATAACCGGCAAACTCTGCAGAAATGGGCTGTGGCTGGGAGAAGTCATCATAGAGGTCTGGTCCCGATGGAGAAGAAAAGAGAAGAACAACGAAAAAGAATCTGAGGCGTCACATGGGAGTCACTCAATGTAAATGTTTATTCTCCCTGTGACTGATCAATACTGTAAAGAAAAAGAGTTGGTCAGCTCCTCCTAAAACATGAAATAGATATGCAGGTGCTAATCTGCCGTGACTAATTTATTACCAGTAACAAGAAAATACAGCTGCACACCGCAGGCTCGAAGAGAGATAGATAGATATATATATATATATATATATACACACACACACACACTTATTGTTTATTATGCATTTTTATTGCATTACTGCTATAGTTATGTTAATAAATGTGAGGTTCTTAGCGCTCAGTTTGATCAAAATGTGCGAGCCCACCTGCCACGACAAGGCGACCTCTATCAGGGGGTCCCTACACTGAACATTATATCCCTATTTTGGAGACTTACCTCAACTCCCAGCATATTCTAACCATTGTTCTGGCTATATTGGGAGCTATCGTTTTAGGACGAACAAACTTATAGGGCAAGTGTTAAACTGAATTTGCAAATGATCTCTGTACCGAGCTGTATTTGCGCTGGTGCTCTATTTATGTATTGAGCTTCGTTCTGGTGCTGTATATATGTACTAAATTTGGTTCTGGCACTGTATATATGTACTGAGGCTGGTTCTGGTGTTGTATAAATGTACAGAACTTGGATCTGGTGATGTATATATGTACTGAGCTTGGTTCTGGTGTTGTATTTATTTAATGAGCTTGGTTGTGGCACTGTATATATGTACTGAGCTTGCTTCTGGCAGGGTATATATGTACTGAGCTTGGTTCTGCTGCTGTATTTATGTACTGAGCTTTGTTCTGGTCTACTTATGTACTGAGCTTGTTTCTGATGCTGCACATATGTACTGAATTTTGTTCTGGTGCTGTATATTTGTATTGAGCTTGGTTCTGCTGCTGTATTTATGTACTGAGCTTGGTTTTGTACGTATGTACTGAGCTTGGTTCTGGAGCTGTATTTATGATTTGAGCTTGGTTCTGGTGTTGTATTTATATACTGAGCTTGGTTCTGGTACTGCATTTATGTACGGAGCGTGGTTCTGCGGCTGTATATATATGTAGTGAGCGTGGTTATGGGGCTGTATATATTTACCTTATCTTAAGGTTAAAGTAGATGTTAAATCTACTTTTACCTTAAGAGAAGGTAAATATGCACAGTAAAAACTAAACCCAAAAAAACATGGAGGAAGCTCAGTTTTTTCCAATTCAACCATTACATGGTACTTTAAATGGTGCCTAAAAAACTACAACTCCTCTCGCAAAAAAATAATCCTTCACACACCACTCCATTGACGTAAAAATAAAAAAGTTATGACTCTAGGAAGTTGAGTGACAAATGAAAAATGGCTTGGACTATAACCTCTTCAGGCCGAAGCCATTTCAATAGAGTGGTGTGAGGGCTTATTTTTATGGGAGGAGTTGTAGTTTCTAATGGTAGCATCTAAAGTACCATACAATGCACTGGTAAACTGAAAAAAAATGATTTGCATGCTGACATTGGAAAAAACTGATCCCTTCATGGTTTTTTGGGTTTCATTCTTACAGCTTTCACCATGCGGTAAAAATGAAAACTTAACTACATGCTGTGGCTCAATACGATTACGGTGATACCAAATTTATAAAAGGTTTTCTTAAATGATACTACTTTCAAAGAAAAAAACACATTCTAAGGCCTCGTGCACACTTACATCACCGTTTTCACGGCCGCTTTTGACGGGTCCGTGAACCTGTTTTAGCGGCTGTGTGCACTGCGTTTCCATGCGCCGAGAATGGTACTGTCCAGGGTGCTGAAAGAGTTAATGGGCTGCACTGATCGGCGGTAACTTTCAGCACCCTGGACAGTACCATGCTCTGCGCGTGAAAAATACAATTTTAATGTAATAAAAAAAAAATAATAAGTTCATACTTACATTCCTCCTGTCCGGCCTCCAGCGATGACGTTCAATCCATGTCGCCGCTGCAGCCAATCACAGGCTGTAGTGGCGGTCACGGACGTCAGGATGACGTCAGAAGGCCGGCCTCCAGGGATGACGCTTCATGCCACGTGACCGCCTCTGCAGCCAATCACAGGCTGCAGCGACCTCTGCAGCTGCCTCTGAAGCCAATCACAGGCTGCCGCGTCACAAAAGAAGGTCGGACTGGAGGAAGAAGAGGGACTCGTCACCAAAACAACGACCCGGTACGTATGAAAGGCTTTTTATTTTAAATCAGCAGCCTTTTTTCTCTATCAGTTATTGATAGAGACAAGTGGCTGCCGATTAGTGTAATATTTTTCTAATCTTTTCAGGCCGCCCGGCGGTTGCTGGGCAACGGCTCCGTCACACACGGACGGCACACGGATGCCTTCCGTGTGCCTTTAGTTTTTTGGACGGCCCCATTGACTTGCATGGGCCTCACGGTCACGGAATCCCGGACCAAAGTAGGACATGCTCTACTTTGGATCGGAATGGAGCAACGGACCGTCAAAAAAACTGTAGTGTGCATGGCCATATAGAAATGAATGGGTTCAGGGTGCTAGCAGTCAGAAAAACGGCTAGCACCCTGAAGGAAAAATCCTAAGTGGGCATGCGGCCTAAAACCCATACGTTTTTTATTTTTTCATCGATTGAGCGGTGAGATGCGTATTGTTTGCGGGACGAGCTGTAGTTTTTCTAGGTACCATTTTTTGGTACATGCAATTTTTGATCGCTTTTTATTATGATTTTTTAAAGAGCGAAATTGACCAAAAAACAGCAATTTTGGGGTTTTAAATATTTTTTCGTTCACCATGCGCGTTAAATAACGCTATATTTTAATAGTTCAGAAGCAGCTATACCAATTTTGTTAACTTTTTTTATTTTTTACATTATTTTAGAGGAAAACTTGGAAAAGGTGTTTTTTTTAACTTTTAATTGGTTCTTTTTTTCCTTACTAAAAACTTTATTTCACTTTTTTTGCTAGGGGACATGAACCAGCGATTGTTAGATCGCTGGTACAATAGACTGCAATACTAATGTATTGCAGTATATTGTAATTTCCATAGGCTTCTTTTAGGCTTTATTCACACGAGGTCATGACGTCCGTAATTGGAGGACGTATTTCGGCCGCAAGTCTTGGACCGAACACACTGCAGGGAGCTGGGCTCCTAGGATCATAGTTATGTACGATGCTAGGAGTCCCTGCCTCGCTGCCGGACAACCGTCCCGTACTGTAATCATGTTTTCAGTACGGGACAGTTGTCCGGCAGTGAGGCAGGGACTCCTAGCATCGTACATAAGTATGATGCTAGGAGCCCGGGTCCCTGCACTGTGTTCGGTCCGGGACTTGTGGCCGAAATACGTCCGTCAATTACGGATGTAATGACCTCGTGTGAATCCAGCCTTAAAGTGTAGCTAAACGTTTAACAAACTTCTGACATGTTATAGTGACATGTCAGATGTTTTGATTGGTGGGGGTCCAAGCACTAAGGGCTTAGGAGAGGCAGAGTGAAGGCAGTCCTGGGGGCCTTCATTAGGCCCTGGGCTGCCATGACAATCATAGTGACCCAGCGATCTCATTGCGGGGGCGGTGACGAGCTGTCAGAGGGGGCCGCGCCCTCTTTTTAACACCTCAGATGCTGCCGTCGCGATTGACCGCAGCATTTGGGGGATTAAACCGCCGGAAATCAGCGCGATCACTGTTTCTGGCTGTTAGTCCCGGGTGTCATCTGTAATACACAGCTGACAACCGCAGCGTATGGTGCACGCACAGCATGTGAGCGCTCCATACATCACCCCTCGCACTATGACATATCTGACACGTCATTTTGCGGGAAGCAGTTAAGGGGTTAAACAGGAACTGGTTCTTAAAGGTTATATTCACGCACAGAAGATTTTTTACGGAAACCCCAAACAATTTAAAGCTCCTGACCTCTTTAGGGTCCCAATGTAATCTGCTTTCTCTCTTCTGTAATGGCTCATTCTGCTTTTACAGAAAATTCTAAACTGTGCCAGATCTGTGAGGTTCAGCGCGGGCCTCTACCTTGCTATGCCTCATGGAGTGAAATATACATTAGCGAGGAGCTGGCATAGATTTAGACTATAATTTACGCCAGTTTTCTGGGATAATCATAATAAATTTGTTTGCTCAGTGGCGACGCCCCTTTCCCTCAACCACGCCCCATTTCTACAAAAGTGTGGAAAGTGGCACAAAAGGGCAAAAATTGCAACTTGCATCACAAAATGCGACTTTTAATCCCTTTTGCGACTTTTCTACGCCCATACCTCCCAACTTTTGAATTCGGAAAAGAGGGACATCTTAAGACACGGCCCTAACCACGCCCAATATCGCTCATAAACACATCAAATCACGGC